>NC_086246.1:20775000-20810000 GCF_036321145.2 Pelmatolapia mariae
ACGCAAATAGTAATTATAAAAGTGCCACGACTGTGTCAGCAGTTGTGTGGTGTTATGAGGAAGGACCTAAAATGCTGACACTGGCAATGATGCGAGGGAGCTTTATTGTAGAAGGTGAAAACAACAAAAGCGAGGACAGAACTAAACATAAACCTAAACTGGGAAAACTAGTAACAAACAAAACCTGGAACCATAACTCACAGAATGACATGCAGGGGGAAACATATGGAGGTTACACAGGGGATGATGAGCGAAGATGACACAGAGAATGAAGAACAGAGAGACGCGGAGATTTACCAAATAACACAGACAGAGCGACAAAGAACACAGGCAGGCACACACCATAAATACACACAAGGTAATGAGGGAATGACACACCAGAGGAGGACACAGCTGAACCTAACTAGACACGAGAGACACAGACCGTCAAAGTAAAACAGGAAATTCACAGACTCTTTTACAAACACAAACTCAGAGACACGAACAGAGCACCGAGGGAGGACACAGGTAGGGATAACAAAACACTAAACACAAGAACCAAAACTCTAAGAACAAGAAAACAAGACTTAACCTGAAAAATAAGATTATACTAATATTAAACACAAAACGCTGTGTCAGCGACCCAGGATCATGACAAAAAGAGAGGCAATTTAAACACATTGATACTATAGAAATTTATTTTCCTAGATAATTACATTACCTTAGTTTTTCGAGCATACAGTGAGGACTCTGCAGTCCAGACAGCAATTTCTCCTCTAAATCAGTGAGGTTGTTGTTACTCAGGTCCAGCTGCCTAAGACTGGAGGACTGGGAGCTGAGAACTGAAGACAGAGCTTCACAGCTTCTTGCTGAAAAGTTACAGCCATTCATCCTGAACAGACAATAATAAACAAGGAGACAGATGAAAATCCTCTTCAAAACAGTTTATGTATACAGGCTCTGGTTTCCTTTAAAAAAAAAATTAAATGTTAATGCATTTATTTTTAGGATATATCAATATTCAAGTTTCTAAAGATTGAGGGGGAACTGATATAACAACACTGATGGATTTTTGAAACAAAAGATAAATGTGTCATAATGAATATGGTTAAAAAGAACTCAGTCTCTTTATGCTGTTTTAAGACTTTTAAGATAAGAGTTCAAGTTCATTCGATTCAGAATGAACTGGTGTGTTTAGGCTTTATCTCAGACCTTGGACAGAACCTCTTTCTACGTATTGTCAATTCCTGAGATTTTAAATAGCTTAAATTGAAAGCTCCAGTCAAAATCTTTAAGCTGAAGAAAAACACAGTTTAGAGATGTAGCTCAGTTAATTCACAAATTAATTCAAAAATGACTTTGTTTTCAGAGAAATGTTTTTGGTAAAAATATCCAGTATATACAATAAAAATCTTAAGTAGCACATGGCAGCAGAAGATATCCAGTATTTAATATTCATATATGGAAACAACAGCCTGCTGACTTTGACAACTTATTTTCCAACAGCTACTTGTTACAAATCATTGTTATGCTTGTGAATTTTTAATGATTGTTGCCTCCTCTTAAAATGAATATGTAAATCTACTGTATCTGTGGACTTACAGAGCTTTGCTGGAGGCTTCGACCACTGGCAGGAGCCTCAGAAGAGCCTCCTCTGAAGCAGAATATTTATTCAGGTCAAACACCTCCAGATTTTCTTCTGATGACAATAAGAAGAAGACCAGAGCTGCCCACTGAGCAGGAGAAAGAGAATATCTGGAGAGATTTCCTGATCTCATGTAGTGTTTAATGTCCTCCACTAGAGATTGATCTTTTAATTCATTAAGACAATGGAACAGGTTGATGTTTTTCTCTGCAGACAGATTGTTACTGATATTCTCCTTGATGTACTGGACTGTTTCCTGATTGATCTTTAGGCTGCTTTCTGTCTTTGTCAACAAGCCTTGTAGGAGAGTCTGATTGGTCTGCACTGAAAGACCCAGGAGGAAGCGGAGGAACAAGTCCAGGTGTCCATTTGAACTCTGTAAGGCCTTGTTCACAGCACTCTTGTAAAAGTGTGTCTCTCCAGATTCTGTTGTTTCAGACGTCTGGCAGGTTGTTTGTTGATCTTCCAACAAGTTGACTCCAGAGTTGATGAAGGTCAGATGGACGTAAAGAGCAGCCAAAAACTCCTGAATACTTAGATGCACAAAGCAAAACACCCTGTCCTGGTACAGTCCTCTCTCTTCTTTAAAGATCTGTGTGAACACTCCTGAGTACACTGAGGCTTCTCTGATATCGATGCCAAACTCTGTCAGGTCTGATTCGTAGAAGATCAGGTTTCCTTTCTGCAACTGGTGGAAACCAAGTTTTCCCAGAGACTCAATCATCTTCCTGCTCTCTGGACTCCAGTTTGGATCTGTCCCAGCTCCTCCATCATACTTGACCTCCTTCACTTTGGCCTGAACCACCAGGAAGTGGATGTACATCTCAGTCAGGGTCTTGGGCAACTCTCTTCCTTCCCCATTTTTCAGCATATTCTCCAGAACCGTAGCGGTGATCCAGCAGAAGACTGGGATGTGGCACATGATGTTGAGGCAACGTGATTTCTTCACATAGGAGATTATCTGTTTGGCCTGCGTCTTATCTCGGAATCTCTTCCAGACGTAGGCCTCCTTCTGTGGGTCAGTGAACCCTCTAACCTCTGTCACCATGTCAACACACTCAGGAGGGATCTCATTGGCTGCTGCAGGCCGTGTGGTTATCCAGAGGTGAGCAGAGGGAAGTAGGTTCCCCCTAATGAGGTTTGTCAGTAGCACATCCACTGAGGTGGACTTTCTAGGGTCAGTTAGGATCTCAGTATTGTGGAAGTCCAGAGGAAGTCGACACTCGTCCAGACCATCGAAGATGAATATAACCTGGAAGTCTTCAAATCTGCAGATTCCTGCTTTTTTGGTTTCTGTGAAGAAATGATGAACAAGGCCCACCAAGCTGAACTTTTCTTCTTTCAGAACATTTAGCTCTCTGAAAGTGATTGGAAATGTGAATTTGATGTCCTGATTGGCTTTATCTTCTGCCCAGTCCAGAGTGAACTTCTGAGTCAAGACTGTTTTCCCAATGCC
Source organism: Pelmatolapia mariae (assembly GCF_036321145.2). Classification (NCBI taxonomy): domain Eukaryota; kingdom Metazoa; phylum Chordata; class Actinopteri; order Cichliformes; family Cichlidae; genus Pelmatolapia; species Pelmatolapia mariae. The sequence goes on from NC_086246.1 coordinate 20,778,081, forward strand.
AGCAACTCCTTTTGTTAACACTGTTCTGATTGGTGTATCTCTTTGAGATGAACCTTTAAAGATGTCTTCTTGTCTGATTGTTTTTTCTGATCTGCCTGGTTTCCGGGATACTGTTTCAATCTGTATGACCTCATGTTCATCGCTGACCTCTACAGTCTCTCCCTCTGTGATGTAAAGGTCTGTGTAGATCTCATTCAGATAGACTGGGTTTCCTGGTTTAGTAATCCCCTCAAGCACATGCTGGAACTTTTTCTTCAGATTAGATTTAAGTTTACGCTGACTAAGTTGAACAGGAGTTTCTAAACAACAAAACACAAAGGATCATTAAATATATTTTTCAGTAACTATTCCAACATTTCATTAGCATAAACGGTGAGTGTTTAAATACATGCTGGCCTGTCTCTGGAGACATTAATTAATATTCCGTTTATGAAGCAGCTTAAATCCTCTTACTATTCTGTAGACAGTCAGCCAGCTCATCGTGGTTCATTCTCCTCAGGAAGTTCATTGTGATCTTCAGAAATGCCTTTCTGTTGCTCCTCTGCACTTCATCCTTACTCTCCAACACATCTTGATCCACACTCTGATTCTCTAAGTATGCTCGGTAATTTGACCTCAGAAACTTCTGGATGGCCTTCAGTTCATCCTTCACAAAAGTCACCATGTTTTCCTCCAGCATCTGGAACAAAAAGACAAAATGAACATTTAATTCAAACCAGTAGGACACAACATGTGAATCATGTGACAATCTAAAGTCCTGGAGGTCTAAACATAGCAGCGATCACACTCTGGGTATCTGAAAAGTGTCTTTGTACATGTACACACCACAAATATGGAGTCAAGCTGTGTTTGATGCTCCTTGGCAGATGGACAACTGGAAACCTCAGAGCTCTCCCAAAGTCTGTGGAAAAAACATAATGTTTAAGAAAACCTAAAGACTCAAATCCAAACACAAAACAGGTGAACGAAAAGTCTAAATTTCTCTAGTCATAAGATGAGGTGGAAAGCTGATAGCTGATAGAACATTACAAGATTGGCAAATAGTACATCTATCAGGAACGTGCTGATAGATGTACAGCACATCCCCGTTCACACACCCCCGTTCTCTGTTGCCTGTTGGGGCGGGGGGGCTGGGAGGAGGAGTTGGCCATCCGATTGGGGTCTGGAATGTGGGGCCTCCCTGCTGCTGCAGAGTCAGGGCGGTCTGCTTCTCTCCACCCCAGGGAAAAGGGTAACACTACCTGGGTCTGGGTGCAGTTTCCCCCTCCAAGGGCAAGGGTGCCTAGACCTGGGGTATAGAGTACGCTTGGGGAGTGTGATTGTGTGTACAGTGTCTATTTTATGTCTGTCTCCATGTTGGGTGAGAGGCCGATCTCCCCCCACCACTCCCCCTGCCAGTGGCAGACGCCTTTAGACATCGGTGCATTGGTGGTTCTCTGTGTCCGGGGATGGGCGCCCAGGTACCCACCGGCTCACTCCTGGTGGCTGCTTGTCGGGGCCTGGAGCCTAAGGCTCGCTTGGGCTCCTTCGGGGGTGGGGTGCCCTCGGCCTCTCCGCCTGGGGCTTGGTCACTCTGGCACAGCTGGCTGCCGGCGGAGCTCACAGGCACGTCACTGCAACCCCCCCTGACTTCTGCTCGGCGGCTGCTGAGCGACCCCTCATCTGGGGCTGTCCTCAGCTCTTTCCGGGATAGTGGCACGGTTTCCCCTCTTCCTTGGTCTCCTTTGCTCTTGGGGCCTCTGGATGTCTGGAGCCTTGATCTCCTCCATACCTGCTTCATGCCCAGGAGGACGGGGCTGTGGCTCCCCACACCCTCTAGCAGATCATTACATGAAGGAACCTTTTAAATACAAGCGCGCTCATGCTCACAGGTGTACACACGGGTGCTCACACAAACAAACTACACCCTTTTTGGCTGCTACCTCAAAGCACACTGTGCGCTGTCGATCTTACGTGCTGCACAATAATATTTAATATTTAGTATTTACTGTTATATTCACATAGATCATCGCGATGATGTTGTTTATTATATTGCTCTCTTTTTCTTTGCTTGTTTTCTCTTTTTTCTTTCTCAACAGATGATCCAGGTGATTGATATATGTATTTTTTGTCTGTTTGTTTTGTTGGTTTTTGGTTTTTGCCCTTTATCACCGTCCCTCTTCCCCGCTCTTTTTCTTTCCCTCTTTCTTTCTCCCTTTTCTTTTCCCCAGTCAAGTCTGTCCCGTGTTCAGCAAATGAAAATAAAATAAACAATAAAAGCAAAGGTGAATCAAATAGACCAATACGGCAAGGCTGGAATGGTCCATTTGGTAAAGTAAATCCGTTGGGAATCTTTCTTTGCCTTTAGACAACAATTCTGATGGCAAAAGAACCAAATGGGACAGGCAAAAAAAAAAGAAAAAAAAAAGGAATGTGCTGATAAAATTCTTCAGCTGAGATTAGTACAAGATTGGTAAAGAGTACAGCTTTCATGAATCTACTGATAAAATTCTCTAGCTTAGTCACTTCTGAGAAAGCATCTGATGTTTAAAAATACTGACTTACAAGTGAAACTTTGGAACTTATAAATACTTTCCTTCCATGAGCAGGTTGTTCATGTTCAAAGTTATTAGGTTCATTCATAGACAAATCACTCTTCATGGACAAACAGATAGGTTCAGGACAGTCTGCTGTCTCTTGCTGCATCCTGAAACAAATGGATAGCAATGAAAGAGTTTGAAAAAAAGAAAAAAGTTTATTCATGTAGCATTCACAGTTAAACATAAAAGCACCAAATGATACTGAAATATAATAAACAAAAATATAAAAGAAATGTTTCTTCTAACGGAATGTACATTTTCAGCATGTCACTAAAATCAAAGGTATGTTAAAATCAGTAATCCACCTCCTCCTCCTCAAGTACTATGGCTGCCTTTCCACCTCCTCCACCTCAACTGTGGCCTCAGGAGCGCCCACTGCCCAACCCTAAACCATTTTCTGGTGAGTTAGAGAAGTGTGGAAGTTTCCTCACCCGATGTGCTCTTGTTTTTTGCCAACAGGGCTATACCTATCAGACTGTGCTAAGACTGCCTTTATGGTTGAGCTATTACGAGGATGCACCTAAAGTGGGCAAAAAAAAAAAAAGAGAAAAAAAAAAAAGGTTTGCACAGGGTTCAAATCCCGACGCGGCAGCACATAAGTTATTCACTCTAAGAGAAGCTAAGAGAAATGTGGCCAATTTTTCAGTCAATTTTTGGATACTGGCTGAAGAAACACGATGCAAGGAGAAAGCCCTTCGGGGAGCATTTCTTCTTTAAACAATGATCTTAGATTTGAATTAGCTGCTAAAAATCTCCCTAACTTTCTTGATGATTTGATCTCCATGTGTATCTGTATAGATGACCATATGTGCTAGTATGGATAGAAGAACTACAACTCTTCTTCTGGGGTGGGAGGAGCCACTTCAGAGAAGCAGAATGCCCGATGAAGTGAGCCTGCGAAGAACAGCCCATGCAGCTTGGCTCGCCTCTCACCTTCAGCTTGAAAGACACATATGGTTTCTGGAAACCAGAAAGAGTAGCGATGGAGAAGTACATAATGACTCCCTGAATGCCAGGATAATCTGCCTCTCCTCGCCCTCTCTCAAGGCTGGATTTTACTTTCTTTCTTTCATAAATAACTTCGTGTTTGTGTACATGGATGGTATCCTCATCTTCTCTAAGTCTGTTTCAGAGCATGAGACCCACTTAAGTCTAGTTTTGCAGCGCTTTCTGGAGAATCGCCTTTACGTCATTGGTGAGAAATGTGAGTTCATTTCTCATTTCTCCGGTTCATCGGGGTGAAAGGTTTGTTCTGGCCCAATTTAGCCAAAATCCAGGCCATGGTGGAATGCTGAATAGAAAACAGCTCCAAAGATTTCCAGGGTCTGCAAATTTTTACCAACTCTTCATTTGTGACTTTAGCCGCATTGCCTTGCCTTTGACTTGTCTGACCTCTACCAAGGTTCCCTTCATATGGTGCACCTCTGCCCAGCAGGCTTTCAATACTTCAGAGATAAAGGGAATACGCTTCATCTCTGCACCCACCCTGGTTCGGGCTGACTTCTCTAAGTCATTCACTGTGGAGGTGGATGCCTCTGATTCAGGGGTTGGCCATGCCGTCCCAGCGGTCAGAAGGTAAAATCCATCTTTGTGCCTTTTTCTCTCATTGTCTCTCTCTCTCGCAGAAATGATCAATGATGTGGGCAACCAGGAATTTCTTGCGATAAAGCTAGTGTTGAAGGAGTGGAGACACTGGTTGGAGGGGACGGAGCATCCACTGGTCATATGGACAGATCATAAGACTCTTGCACATCTTCAGACTGCTAAACACTTGAATGTGCATCAGAGCAGGTGGGCTCTTTTCTTCATGCGCTTCAGCCTAACTATCACTTACAGGCCTGGTGCATGCAACGTAAAACCAGACGCTTTATCTAATCAATTCTCTGAATCAATTGAAAAAGAGGAAACCATCATTCCCCAAGCCTGTGATCCCTCACCTGGGAAATCGTGTACTGGATCAAGGAAGCCCAGGGAGAGGAACTGGACCCGGGGAATTAACCAGCCAACTGCCTGTATGTTCCCTCCAAGGTCAGAGTAAAGGTGATTAACTGGGCACATTCTTCAAAATTCGGGCAACTTTCATGCAGTGTTTGTTCTGTTGGCTGTCTCTGGCCAAAGATGTAAATGAAGTGGTTCTTATAGAGCTTGTCTACTCTATCTGAGCACTTAAAGTGCTTTAAACAACTTGTACATTCACAAGCAATTTTTCTAAGCGCTTCCTATTTAATATTTACATGCATTCATACTCTGATGGATGCATTGGAGAGCAACATGGGGTTAGTATCCTGGGGTTAGATATTTGGCATGCAGACTGGAGCAGACTGTGATCGAACCATCAACCTTCCGGTTAGTAGTTGACTTGCTCTACCACCTGAGTTACAGCCACACCAATAGATGTCCAGGTAAATTCCAGGTAAATTCCAGGTGTCCAGGAACATGTCTCTGCTTGTCCAACCTGTGACTAGTTAATTACCAGGCCTCTGGAGAACTTTGAGATGTGATGAGGAGGTAATTTAGCCATTTAAATCAGCTGTGTTGGATCAAGGAGACATCTAAAACCTACAGGACAGCACACTTTGAGGCCTGGAGTTCCCCCACACCTGGTCTACATGGAATCCCAAAGGACATTGTGTCTGATTGGGGGCCCCAGTTCACATGTCATGTCTGGAGTTTTGTAACAAACAGGGGGCCCAGATCAGTCTCACATCTAGATTGTCCAGTTTTGATGCGAGGCTGTCCCTGGTGGAGATTTTACACCGGGAATTTAAATCTCTGAAGGAGTCCCTGGAGTTCAGCCAGCAGCAAGTGGAAACACTTGCTGCTGAAAACGCCACACAACGGGACTCGGTCAAATCTCTCACCGAAAATGTGACCCAGCTAAACATAGAAAATAAAAAAATAAAAGAGACCGTTATCGATCTACAAGCCCGTAGAATGAGAGATAACTTTGTGGTATTCCAGAATCTGCCGGAGGACACGGTGAAAAACATAGCTTTTAAAGAGTGCATCGCATCGGGGCTCCGAGGACCGGAGGCGGGAGACCACGTCCTGTTGTGGCCAAATTCGGCCACTTCAAGCAGAAGGAGCAGGTGAAGAGTCGCGGCAGAGAGCTGAAAGGAGTGTATTTCAGCGTGAACGACCAGTTCCCCAGAGAGATCCTGGAACGACGCAAGGTCCTGTTCCCAGTCCGACATAGCCTCATCCAGAAGGGTTCCCAGGCTGTCATCACCGTGGACTGGCTCTACATGGATGGACAGCTCTACCGCGACCCTGGCACCACTCCATGGTTGTATTGACTGCACACCAGATAAGAATCCACTACATTATTCTCTTCACTCACACTCCCTTGCATTAACATCTGTTTAGCAATGTCAGTTTGTTAATTCATAAATAACGTCACCGTCACTCTCCGTCAATGCCTTAATTGGAATGGTTCCGTTTTTATTCCTTTTTTTTCCTCTCTCTCTCTTGTCACTCACCCTGCTCTTTGGTTTCTTTGCCTCTCTTTTCTATCACTGCATCGATCACCTGTTTCCCTACTCATCCACAAACAACACCCTCTATTTCTACACACTCACTCTGCACGACCACGCACACACATACGTTCAAAGGCAACACATTTACAGCAGCCTCACAGCGCACACAGGTATAGGACACACACACTCAGACGTGCACACACTTGCTCATATTAGTTAATATGCACACACATAGTCAGACCTATGGAGTATCTCACCGCACATTTTTCTTCTCTTTATTTACAAACAAGTGATGTTTTTCCATTTTCCTCACCCGTCTAAGCGAGACACACAGCGTACATCATTCGCCATACACACACAATCAATGTTGCCTCTAATTTTTCATGTGTCTGAGCGAACACACAAACTCCCTGAGCGGTCCCTTGGACCACTGTGAGCGACATCAGACGTGTGCACTGTGGTCACGCCAGCATCTAGTCCATCCAAGTTACATGGTTTATTAAAATGATCAAATTACGGCATTTACATTTATGTTAGACTACTTTTAAACTGCTTTAGCCCATTTACAATGAAAATGTAAAAAAAAAAAAATCTAGTCATTGACCTGTGTAGTATGTTAACACTATTGGAAGTAAAAATAACTTGAACTCCAATTTTGAAAACACAACTTTCTTTATTTTTATTTTTTTTTATAAAGCTCTGACTTGTATTATGAGTATGAGTCTGTGGTCTGTGAGAGAGTCCTGTAACTCTCTGTCTGCAAAATACAGTATATAATGACCCAATGTTGGGCAATTAATTATATAGTTCTTCAAAAAAGTAACTCAGTTTGGGAAACAACAAAGTTTTTTGCAGCTATTTTTTTTTAATGCAGCCAATGCATTTTTAAATAAACATTTCAAACTATTTACAGAACAATCAGGTGTTCTGCATTCAATAAGATGCCACACAAATTATTTGTGCCACTCCAAAAAATAATTTCTGTCCACTATGAGATAAAGGAGAACAACAGCCTGATACCTGCAGGCCTGACAACAGGAGATGTATCACTCCTGTAACACCTGTAACATTCAGCAGTCGCCTCATTGCTCTGACACACACAACAAAACTATTGACTACACTACACACTAACTACACAAGATTTGCGCTAAACGTCTCAAATCTCTCACATCTCAAACACCGCCGTCACTCCTAAAACTTCCTCCCGTTTCTTAACAACTAGATGCCACGTTGCCATATCATTTTTTGATTGGTCGACATGGTACTTTTTTGGACGAATAGGAAAAAGAGAGGGTTGTGGGGCTTTGCTTTTGCTCACAGGCTTTCGAGCCTTTTTCCTTATAAAACGGCGTTTTTACCGTTTCTTCCCGCAGTAAATATAAACAACGATAGTATTCAGGAAGAAAACCAAACATTGCAGATATTTTTATCATAACTCTGGTTTTACGTGGCCTATCAACACAATTTAAAAACTGGTATAAAGTCCACACTTTTTCCGTCAATTGTTCCGTCTGTCCTGCTCACATCTCCAATGGTTGTACACGTTGTCATTAACGTGGCTTCACTCCACATCAGCCATGCCGCTTTGCTCGCTAAAACACCGGTGTCGGCACATAAGGACGCTGTCATAGCCTGTCAACCACGTTGATTGGCTGCGTATATACGAATCTGAATCGCATTATTGGCTGGACTATGGGATAAGGTGGCATCGTTCTAATCCCATACGCGAGGAGCCAGTCACTGACTGACTAACACTGCAAAACAGAATTGTTAAAGTTTTAATTTTAATTTCAATTCAGGTTAGATTTTTTTTTTTTGTGCGCAACGCAGATTTTCTGTGCGCACAGACCGTGCCAGCAGTGCGCAATTGCGCACGTGCGCAGCTTAGAGGGAACATTGCACACAACTATGGGCACACTAAGGTTTGTCACATGGAATGTGCATGGAACTGGCTCCAGAGAAAAAAGGTTAAAAATATTTAACCAACTTAAAAACCTGCAGGCAGACATTGTTTTATTACAAGAGACTCACAGACCTGTCACAGGTTTGAATGAACTTAAAACACCTGAGTTTCCTAATGAGTTTTCAGCCTGTTATAATTCTAGAGAAAGGGGAGTAGCAATTTTAATACATAAAAATATATCTTTCACAATACTCAACACAGTTATAGATCCAGAGGGTAGATTCCTAATCGTTAAACTATCTATACTTAACCAAAAGCTATGTATTGTAAGTATATATGGTCCAAATGTAAATGATACCTCATTCTTCCACGGATTTTTTAGTGCACTTGCTGAACACCTAGATTGCACACTTGTTCTTGGGGGCGACCTCAACCTGGGACTAAATGAAGAAATGGATAGGCTCAATACAGCAGGAACTCAGAGTAATTGGCAGTCCACAAATACAGGGTGGGCCCTTTATATGGATATACCGTAATAAAATGGGAATGGTGTGCAGTAACCAAGCACACCATTGTTTTTCTTGTGACATTACCAATAAGTTTGATGTGTCACATTGCCCTCTTCCTATTGAAAAAACAAAAGTTGTATCCAAGATGGCCGACTTCTAAATGGCCACCATGGTCACCACCCATCTTGAGGAGTTTGCCCCCTCACATATACTAATGTGCCACAAACAGGACTTTAAAATCACCAACCACTCACATATACTAATGTGCCACAAACAGGACTTTAATATCACCAACCATTCCCATTTTATTACGGTGTATCCATATAAATGGCCCACTCTGTATAATCAAACAGTATATGAGCGACTTTGGTCTTTGTGATGCATGGCGCTCCCTTCAGCCCAACAGTAAGACATATACTTTCTTCTCACATGTCCATCACTCCTACTCTCGTCTGGATTATCTCCTAGTCAGCAGCTCACTACTGAGTGACATCTCAGCCACTGAGATTCACCCTATAGCTTTCAGCAATCATGCTCCTGTATTTCTAACACTAATACATAAGAAAAACACTATACCAAGTAAAAACTAGAGATTTAACACATCACTACTCAAAGAGGAAGACTTTATCAAATACTTTAAAAAAGAATAGACTCTATATTTAGGTTATAATGACATTCCTGGAACATCAGCATCTGTCCTCTGGGAAGCAGGGAAAGCTGTGATGAGAAGTAAAATAATTTCTTTCTCATCACATGAGAAGAAAGAAGAAAACAAAAATATTCAGGAACTAGAAAAAACATCAAATCCTTAGAAAAAGCCTATGTGTCCGACCAAGATGAAGAAATATTGAACAAAATATGCAAAACAAAACTAGAATTAAATGAAATTATTAATAAAAAGACTCAATTCTTAGTACAAAGACTTCGCCTGCAAAATTTTGAACACGGTAACAAATCCGGTCAATTTCTAGCTAACCGGTTAAAATTAAAGAAAGAAAAAACAACTATATGTGCTGTTAAAGATTTATCTGGGAATACAATATATGACCCTAAATTTATTTATTTTTTTTAGAAATTTCTATGAAACTTTGTCTGTGAAGGTTCTCAGTCATCCAGGTCATCGTAGTCAAAGGAGTTTGCGAAGAAAAGCGTCTGGACTTCTTTAAGTTGCTTGAAGACGTTTCACCTCTCATCCGAGAAGCTTCTTCAGTTCTAAGGTCAAATGGCCAAGAGTCCCAGATTTAAACCCAGTGGGAGTGTCCCCCCAAAGAGGGACAAAGGACCCCCTGGTGAAGACTCAGCAGTCCATCTGCATCTTAAGGATAAAGGTCACTCTTTCGAGGATGCCAACGTTCACATTTTGGACAGAGAGGACAGATGGTTTGAAAGAGGAGTGAAAGAGGCCATCTATGTCCACTGTGAGCGACCATCTTTGAACAGAGGCGGTGGTTTACCACACCAACTGTCTGCCATCTATAATCCAGTTTTGAGTTCCCTCCCCAGACGCCTTAATGCCCACTCACATTCTGGGCCATCTGACCTCAGGAATTCACATGACAAGGTGGGGCCAGGTTTCACAATGAGCTCACCCGAAACCCTGGCTGATTAGGTCCCACATCCGCTTTCACACCTTGGCTCATGTGATTAGAGGATCACCAGGGGGTCCTTTGTCCCTCTTTGGGGGGACACTCCCACTGGGTTTAAATCTGGGACTCTTGGCCATTTGACCTTAGAACTGAAGAAGCTTCTCGGATGAGAGGTGAAACGTCTTCAAGCAACTTAAAGAAGTCCAGACGGACTCGGTTGTTATTCTTCAAAATCTTTAAAACGAAGAGTTGTAATATTTTCATATTTGAGGTATTCCTCATAAAACATGTTTGTGACATGAGGCCCTTTGCATTTTTATTTATTTTTTCATTAATTTTAAGAAATTGCAGTTTTTGTATCACTTGTATCACTTTTGTATGCTTGCTCTGCATATACTGCAGAAGCTGGGTCTTCCCTCTGAAAGGCACAAGTTGTTCATCCACTGTAACACAATCACTGAGGATGAATTTCTGCCTGCAGTTGACCAGGAACAGGCCCCATATGTAGCGGAAAGCTGCCATGTGGTTTGTTTTCAGTCGGTAGGCTCTGGTCCTCTTGTCATCAAAGTGCAAGAAACGGCGAATATCTTTAAATCTTTGAATTGACATAGTGGCCTTGTACAATGGGTTATGCGGAGGACTCCCAAAAAACACACCGACTGGTACATCCCAGTTCTTCTCACTTCCTCCAAGAATGGTCAATCAAATGAAGGCTAGGAGCTTATGTTTGATTACATTTTTCCACTCTTTTCCCCTGTCTATGGCTACTCTTCATGCCTCCATGTTTGTGCATGTCAGAACCTCTTCTATTATATTATCAGACATGAACATCTTCCATGCATCTATTGGGGAGACAGTACTAAACCCAGGTTCAAGCCCTGGCCAACTAATTCAGAATATTGTGGCTAGAGCAGTAAGAGGGGCTCATTCTGTTAGACTCAGTATCCATTTCCCCTTCAGAGGACTCATCAAATTCTCATGACCATTGATCAACAATCACTGACCAAAACCTTTCGCCATCTTACAATGCTGTGATTGCAGCCATTCCCCAATTCTCTGTGAATGGTACTCATGGCCATTGATCAGTGGTCTTTGATCAGTGGGTTTTGGTCAGTCATGAGAATTTGCATAATTATGATTAAGGAACTGACCTCCCAGCCCATTGTTCCTCCAGCGGGCTGGTTTCAGTCATTATGCAAATCTACTGTTTATAAGATTGGGGAAACCTGCAGTCAGCTGAGACTGAAGAAGTCACTTGGATGAGTGACGAAACGTTTCTCCCATAAAACGCTACGTCCAGATGAACAGAATCAACTTTTGGATCTCTACCCATATCACTCATGGGAAGGGTCGCCGCTATAAAAATAATGGCCTTGCCAAAAATAAACTATTTATTTTCAATGATCCCAAGTAAGCCATCACAAGATTGGTTCAAATCTCTAGACTCGTATATTTCTAAATTCCTTTGGAAAGATAAACCCCCACATATAAGCTTAAAAACACTACAAAGGACCAAGGCTAAAGGAGGACTAGATCTGCCTAACTTTAATCACTACTTTTTAGCCAACAGGCTCCAGTTCATCTCAAGATGGTTAAAACACACCTTCTTAGATGAACCTTGGATAGATGTAGAACAGGCACTATGTAATAATCTAGAAATTTCAGATAAACCATTTATCGGGTTTCGTTACGCGGGCATTTTGCCGTACCACGGGCAGAAATACTGCCGTTAAGTGCCTTCGTAACTTGAATTTTTCGTTAAATGGGGTCTTCGTAAGCCGGGGTTCCACTGTACTTGGAACATATATTGGAAGGAAAAGACTTTATTTCGTTTGACAGACTAGTTATACAATATGGGATAAACAAATTAAATCCATAGTAAAAAAAAAGAAATTTAAGCCCAGTCAAGTTGAAATACAAACACCACCAAGTGTGGTACAATTCTTTACTCTAAAATCCCCCAAATTATTGTCTAAAATATACAGAACACTTTCTAAAATAGATGAATCAATATCCCTTCCTATTGCAAAATGGGAAGCGGATTTATCAGTCAGCTTAGACCAAAACTTTTGGTGCACTATACCGGTCATCGGATGTTCAAGATGGGCTTTACGTCCTCCACCAACTCCTCACACTGTCAAGGCAATACACCGGACAATTACATCCACGCTCTTTGGTTCTGTCCACCAGTTCAGAAGTTTTGGTAAAATAAATCCGCTAGGCATCTTTCTTGGCCTTCAGACAATAATTCTGATGGATCCAAACGGGACAGGCCAAAAAACAAACAAACAACAACAAAAAAAAAACTTACAAAAATCACAGCTTAAATGATACAGTCAGATTGAAAAAACTATGTAGACATTGGAAACCTCCTTTTCTACTTTAAAGTGTAATCTGATGAAAGATAATGGCTCACCTTATTTTTAGAGGTAACTCTTCAGAGTTAAATTGACTGTTATTTCAGACTTATTCTAAGCTGTGAGTCAGTTCTCTTCAGTGGCAGGTGTAACACTTCAGTATCTTTTCTAATTAGATGTTTCTGCCATGCAGGAAGAATACGTCATTTTAAATGTTCATGTTCACTTATTTTATATCTGTTGGATAGAGATTTTTGTAAGGGGACCCTAGACCTTTGGAAAGGTCACTCTTCGTGGGCATAGAGCTGGTTCTAAGTCCAGCAGAATCCCATCTATGTTGTTTCTTTTTTCTTCAAAACAGCATACACAAAGCCTCGAGTATATCTCTTGATGGTGCAGTAATTTGAGTCATATTTGAACAGACATAGACAGTTACAGATGTTCCTCTCACCTATGAGCTTTGGTCTTTCTCTCATGTTCCCAACACAGAGTGGTTTTAGAGACAGGGACTCCATTCTCTCTGTCCTCACTTTGATCCATCACCTACTGGGAGAACAGCAATCAGTCACTGCAATACCCTTCTCTGGCTAACAGACATCAGACCTCAGTATCTCTCTATTCAGCATCTATCAATTCTGTATAGCTGGCAGAAAGTGAGACGAATAAAACTTTTCTATGGAACCTGCTTGTTTTCCTTGTCAGGCATGATATTTGTGAGTCTTTTATCCAAGGACATCTCACAACTTCAGTGTCCAAGTCTAAATAAGTCAGAATGACATCAAAACCAGTAATACCTGGAAAAGAAACCCCAAGTTAGAGAAACCACACATCAGATGATGAAGTTCTGCTGTCTGTACACTATACTCACTCCAGGAACACATGCGATAGAATACAAGTTTCTAAGTTACTGACTGCTTCCTGTTGTGTCTGATCTGCAGTATTAGCAGGAGTTTTTATTTCCCATCACATGGAACCTGATAATACTCTGAAAGAAGAGCTGCTTACAGAGGTTTCAACTTCTTTAATGGAATGTTCGAATTTGGCTAGTTAGTGTGATGCATTCTTTTTAATAGCCTAGTTTTTCAGACAGGAGACTGTGGGACCTGAATCCTTTAATACAAACAGAAGCATCTCAGACAAACATCTGTATGAGCTGTTTTCTGTGTAATTAAACCAGCAGAGAGAACACAGGGCAACTAAGAACCAGTCCAACACTAAACACTGCTACTGAGTAAAGTGAAAATATCTGAGGGCTAACAAGGAGAAAGAAGAAGTGAAACTTGCTGAGAGCAAAATAACTAGAACAGAAAATCAGTGGAGACTGGGGAGGTTTAGATGTGACACTTTAAAAGCAGCAGACAGTTCACCAGTATCAGAAAACTATGTTATAAAAAAGTGCTTCTGTTAGAGGGCTGTGGGGAATTTACGGAGATGATTTACATCAAAGGCAAAATCACATAAACAATCAAAATATCATGTTACATATGAACATATGAATTATTTTCTCTTGACTGAGATGTTACCTCTCTAATACTAAAGAATCAGTGATCAAAAAATTCTGTCCTCTTAAAATTGTCATTATATCCAAGCTTTGGCTCCTCCAATGAAAATTCACGAGTCATATTTGTGTGTTACTGTTTACTCGGTCAGTTAATCTTGTTCACACTGAATAACTTAGCTCCTGAATACATTTGACTTTAGGGGTTTTGTTATGTCAATAATTCAAACAATGGCTCCAAAGTAAGATCCTGCCAATTCATCAAGAATTTGATTGGTTAAACTGGGAATCCATGTACAGAGAACGAGTACCTGTTTTCCTGTTTAACACAAACAGCAGCTTCTCATGCAAATGGCTAAAGAGCTTTTCCTAGTCCCATTAAAGCAGAGTACAGAGAATTGGTACAACACTGAATTCGATCACTTACCAAAGTTTATGAAGAAATAAACTGAGGCACATGAAGAAACAATCTGAGAGACAGTGAGGAGAAAGAAGAAGTAAAAACATCTAAAAGCAAAGCAAAACACTAAAAACAGGAAATCAGCAGATAGTGGCAAGAATTAGATTGCACCTATGAGCCTTTAAAGGGGACATGAAACACTAAACATATAAAGGCTAATTTACATAATTGAACCCTGCTCTCAAACACTGACAGATGTAACACTGTCTGTAAAGCTGGATTTAAGAAATAAGTGCTTAAAGTTAAGGTTTTACATGTTTAGCGCGGTCTTCTGTTAGTACGGAACTCGATGTCATGTGGTTGGTTGGTTGTGGCTAATAGACTTACTTTAGTTTATGTTAGCTACCTAGTGACAGAATCGATAACTCAGAGGAAAATAATAACACTAAAGCTAAAAATCAGTTTAAGGGGGTCACTTTTGTGCTGCACCTGGCTGCAATAATGAGCTTTATGTTAAGAAACTGAGGATTTACTGTCCACTTTTACTCTTTGTCTCTTTAGAAAAGAAGTCTATAGTGCTCCTCTTGGGAAAGCAAATGTCCTTGGCACAACAAAGCATTCAGACATAATTCTACTTGTTACAACTGCTGGACAGGTCAGAAAAAACACAAAATAAAAAAGAAAATATTGCATCAGCTTAAAAATGACTGGTTCGTTAATAGGAAAGTTCTTCTCTTCCTGCTTTCCTCCACACACACACAAAACTGCCAAGGTTGAAGCTGGCTCATGTGCTCACATACACACACACCACCACAAAACTCAGCATTGAACAGTCATTTCTACCACTCAAATTGCTTTTCTCATTTATATATTGATCGAACTTATATTTTAATTTATCTTTGATTAAAAATAGAAATTTTTTATTATTAGAGAACAAAGAAAAGCTCTGTTATCACATAAAAACGAAATGTCGTCTAAATAGAGATAGTCAAGATGGCGAACTGATAAACAAACGTAACTTCCTGCTACAGAAATCAGAAAATCAAAGTGAGTGAATGCTCCTACAAGTGGGCTTGTAGCTAGTGTAGATGATTGAGAGGAGCAGAGAAAGCAGATATATTGTTGTACAGAGCTGAGCTTGGAGGAAGATGGTGGGCAGCAAAAATGGAACAAATAATCTTTAAAGAGTATACTGCTTGACTTACAGTATGAACTATTATGAATTACTGTATTATTTTGCATTAATAATAAAGTAGTACTTGGATAGGAGACTATACCAGGTGCTGTAAGCTTATTCACTTCTCTCTACAAACTGCAGAGGGCACAACTGCTCATTGAGGAGCCATACGTCTTCAGCAACTACTTCTTAACCATGACACCGCTTTATATTTGGGGTTTTTCATATTAATGTCTGTTATGTAGAGTATAACAGGCTTTTCATCATATTTCATAAGCTCACAGATGTTCATAATGGCTGAAAGTATAAAATGTCCTCAGTATTTTTAATTTGGGAGAAAAAAAATGTTCATAGTTTTTACTTGATGTCTTTCAGCTTTAATTTGCATTTACAGTTTTATGGGATTCATAGTGTAGTAACTGTAGTTCTTTAATGCTAGTGGGGAAGATCATAGACTCTTAAAGTCACCATGTTTCATGTCTGACTCAGTTTTCCTGTTAATACTCAGTCAACTTTGATCTGCATCTGTAGTTTCAGTGTCTGAACTCTGAACGAACAGTTTTGTCTTCATAACTGATAATTTACCCATGATAAACTCCCTGCATCCCTCGTGAGCTAACGGTGTATTCACAAGAGTCACTCAAGTTCTGTTGACAGGTCATTTACTCAGCAAATTTGAGTATCTCACATGAAATGGTAAATGGTAAATGGCCTGTATTTATATAGCGCTTTTCTAGTCCCTAAGGACCCCAAAGCGCTTTACATATCCAGTCATTCACCCATTCACACACACATTCACACACTGGTGATGGCAAGCTACGTTGTAGCCACAGCCACCCTGGGGCGCACTGACAGAGGCGAGGCTGACGGACACTGGCGCCACCGGGCCCTCTGACCACCACCAGTAGGCAACGGGTGAAGTGTCTTGCCCAAGGACACAACGACCGAGGCTGTCCGAGCCAGGGCTCGAACTTGCAACCTTCCGATTACAAGGCAAACTCCCAACTCTTGAGCCTCGAACACCCCATACATAGTACTCATCTGAACTTTATTCAAATCTGAGCATAACAAAGTGTAACACTTCCACCTAAAACATGTCCATAGAGAAAACAAAAGGGGGAGCTCGAGATGAAGCTAAATATTTATTTTTTTTACTTAACTAAACTTAGTTTGCTTTAGTAAATTGTGTGTTTTGACATTTTTGTCAGATGAATATCAGATACATGGCCAATATAGGATTCAGTTTTGTGTTACTGTATCAAATTGATGCACTAAAATCTACATAATGATTAAATAATATCCCCCTAATGCGTAAAGATTTAAAACAATGACAGGACAATACAGATACACTGGGATCACAAGAGTAATTCACCTTTTGTACCTAATAAATTAGCTTGGTACATTGAATGTAGAGCTGTCTGTGAATATAACTGACTTCCACTTATGGACTTAGTCCCATGCTATCTTGATCTAGATTATGTGAGTAGGCAAATTTTGTATAACCTACATATCATACATGCAGGGCTGCCTCTAGTGATTTCTGTTGAGATAAACTTAATTTTTCATGCAAAATGTAGGCTATCAGATGATGACCTTTCATGCAGACACTATATAATGAATCCACAGTATCCATTTACCAGCTTCAGAGAATTTCTCTTCCTAAAGACATCTTCGTCTACTGGTGTTTCAGACGACTGACTGCCAGTTAACCCACCACTCATCAGTCAATCAAAAGATTCAGGTAGGTGTCCTAATGTGGAAAAGTTTGCATTACTTGGAAAGCTATGAAAGCCAGAGCAGGATGTTTATTCAGAGTAATTACAGAGCATTAACTGAATACAAATAATATTTGAATATAAAAGTATATAAAAGTCACGTATTGTTCTATTGTTTAAAATCTTGTTGGTTGACAAAGATCCACAAAGTAGATTAGAGCAATGTGCTGCATGTTTTTAATGATTATTGAATTAAGTAAAATCAAATAAACTACTGTCAACTGCTCCACTAAAACTAAAATAAAACAGACTAATGTAAATGTTTTTGCTGCTTTTCTTCACCAGGGAATCATAGTAGTTCAGTGCACCTGTTTGCTGCTGCTGCTGCTCTCCGCTGCTGTGTTCTCACAAAATTATGATGACTTCATAGTGAAACACGCTTGTGAAGGCAAATAGTAAAAAAAATTGTGATACTTTGATGAAAGTTGTCAATGCACTGGAAAATTCAAAAAAGAACACACCAGGAAAGTGCAAGGAAAAGAATACTTATATTGACGAACGTGACGAGCAAATAATTCAGGACATGTGTAAAGCTGTATCTAAAAAGCAATTTGTTAACTTACCATATAATTGTTTTGACTGTGTGACAAAAGATAAAAATGAACCTTGATCATACACACAAATAAAACCTAATGAGAAAAAGAAGATACTATGTGAAAAAGACAAATCCAGATTCTACCTGTACATCTTAAGGCTGGTAGCATTTAGGAGACTCAGCAGTTCTTATTTGATGTTAAAATCAAAAGAAAAAAATGCTCTGTCCGTCTTGTCTCTGCTACTTTGGGGGGCTTTTTGAAAATAATATTCATGATTTTATATTGAAGAATTTCAGAAATGTTGAGATTAACTTACCAGAATTCTCCAGCACTGCAGTTCACTGACATGAAAAGTTGTGGTCAGAAGTTTTTTATGGGCTCAAATTGTGGTCATAAATATTTTGTACTTGTAAATCAGGATTTGTATGTGTAAAAAGAATTTGTGTGTGTGTAAAAAAGATTTGTATGTGTAAAAAGAATTTGTGTGTGTGTAACAAAGATTTTCAACTGGTTGGCCAATGTCATGTCAATCACAAATTTAACTATCCAATCAGAGAACAGATGGGTTTGGCTGTTGGAGGGGTGTTTTATGGAGCTTCAGGTCCTTGAAGGGCAATACAGTTTGAAGTTGGAGGATCTCTATGTAAATATCCGATAGAAGCTAGGTCCGCTAACTTTCAGTAGCTGTTGAAAGGATAAAGTTGTGGTATATCAGTGGTTAGAAATATCATTATTACTTTAGGATTTGTTTAACACAAAGTCAGGGCTGACCCGGGACCATTGCTGTGAGTCACAGTGCGCAGCATAACAGTCCTTTCACATCGGAAGCAGCATGTGCTGCTAATGCTAACTAAAAGCCAAGGATCCAGAATTTGTTGCGCTGGCTGCTGAGCTCTGTGGGTTTTTGCAGCAGCTCTACCTGTACTAGATGCACCTGCTCCTTGTCGTTTCTATCTCTGACTTTATGTCCTCTACAAGAACTTGTTTTTTTTTGCTGGTTCTTCAAATGTTCAATAAAAACATGTATGCTCATTCATAACGAAGAAAGCTTTGTAACTATCCCCACTAGTGAAGACTGTCATCTCCACAACACGAAAGAAGAAAGAAAAATAGGGTCAAAATTCGTACTTGTAACTTGAAACTTGAGTGTAGAGTTTCACACGTATTTTTTGGCTAAGTCCACACACAAATCTTTTTTACGCACACACAAATTCTCTTTACACATACAAAACTGATTTACAAGTACAAAATATTTATGACCACAATTTGAGCCCATAGTGGTCGCGTCAGTTACACAATGGACTGCATGGGCAGGAATGCATTTCCGACACCACTTCATAAGAAGAATGGGATGGGCGAAAACTTCAGTACCTTCGATGTGTGATTTTTATTACTATTAATTAAGGCTACTCGCCACCGAGATAACATTGTTAGCTGGCGATAGCTGAGGTTAGTTCATAGACTGCAGACTGTTAGGCCGTTTCTAAATACTCATGTACGCAAGTAAGTTCACACAGGAGTCCAGACTTCCCGAGAACGCAGCATGATCGTTCTACAATGTACTTGATGACATCACTGCTTCGGAGTTTTTACTGCCGTCCCCTCTTAATTTAACTGTGATTAATATCTACAATGGAAATTAGACATGACATAAAAACAATATACATGATGTAGTAGATTTCTTTGAGAAAAACAAAGATAATTTGAACTGAATAAAAATGTAAAATATAATCTGATCATTTTTGGAGCAGCCTTCGGGATCTAAATGTATTAACATGCTGTTTTTAGACTTGATGGATAGCATTAACAACCTGCTAACTGACTTTTCCAGGCAGCTTTTCACCATTACTAACCAGGTTAGTAAACTGTGACAGACAGTTTAGTTTGAACTGGTTTAATGGAAAGCTGTTTTACTGAAAGCATACACTAACTTCAAGGAGAGCCAAAGCTAACATAAACAAAATGGCCCCAGTATAAACAAAATCCCATTAAACGAACTAAATTAGAAAAAAAAAAAAAAAAAAACCTACTTTCAAACCTACAACTCAAGTCCCTAATATATCAAGGAAAAAGAGGGTGTCTGTCACAGATTTCAACTGTATTTCAACAGCATTTTTCTCTGCCAAAGAATTGCAGGTGGAAATTAACTCATCTTTAAATGTGGGACAAGCCATCTTTTACTATTGTGTGATTAACTTACTGTGTGTACGATCCTTGAAAAAATAAATAACATTTGCTCTGACTTTGTGTGATTCCCCTGGCAGCACCATGTCCTGGATGTCCCTCCAGCCTGTACAGGAGAGCAGAGCCTGGGGTTTTCTTTTCATTACTTTATATACAGTAATGAAAGGACGACTGGACAGATCCTCCCTTTAACAGGAAAAGGCATGTTGGTACAATCAAACACCATTAAAATCTAAATCTAAATTTTTTTACTTTTGCATTTTCCTTTCAATATTTACTTACATGGTATGCTGCTGATATTCCTTTTGTCAAACAGCTATATGATGTCAACAAAATCTTTCCTGCCTTGTGACGTTTGGATGAGCTCAGACAGTGATCTGTCTCCCTCTGTTGGTCAATGTAATATCCCACGGACCCTAAATTTACAAAACTATGATAATCTAATGTTTATTTTTCTACAGTTTATTACTGCCAAAAGGTGAAAATCAAATTCAGCCTCCTACATGATTTGTTACTTGACTACAAAAAGGTCAAATCAGTCATTAGCTGTTGCTTCAATATTCAGAGGTGAATTCTTTTACAGAGATGTGCATCAGTGTTACAGTGACAGGGGTCTGCATCATCTAAAAGTTACATTTATTAAGGTAAACTATGATATATGCCACAATCAGACCACCCTGAACATGCCTGCCTACACAAGTGAAATAGTGCTAGGCCTGGTTTTTCACTTCTCTTTACAAGCTGCAGAGGTCGCCACTGCTCAGGAAGCTGCAGGGAAGAATGTAGGCCATATATATAAACAAGTTCTCAAAATCAAAAAATAATTATATTTTATTCAAATGAACTAAACTCTTTAATTATGAAAATGAATAGGTGAACCCAAAACAGATGACAAATATAGAAACTGAAACAAACTCTCAAATAAAGTCCAAATACATCAAAATTACACCTGAAAAGGGCAAAACTGACAAATAAATGCAAAAAACCCCAGTAGGAATCTATTAATTAACCATTAGATTTTGAAAATGTAGAATAATAAACTGCTTCAGTGGAAACATTTCCATTTCGAGACACCTTGTAGTTTTAGGTAATATGATCTTACATTCAACATAGAAACTGACTTCCAACAGGGATAGAAATAATTTCTGGTAAATATTTATCACATTTTTAACCCACTGTTTATATAAAATGTCATTTTTAATTAAAAATGATTCCTGACACAAAGACGCATGTTCTGATGACTTTGATTTATTCATTTGAAACTTGTTTACGTAAATTAACTCAAGGCCTCTGATCAACATCTGTAAAAATCTTAGAGTGGAAAACACTGCATGAGAACGCAACATGTCTCATTACAAGTGTGCTCTCACAGCATCACGCTGTGGCTGGACACAAGGTTTACTTGTGGTGTGTTACGCCAGTTTAGCAAAGACATGTTGCTAACCACATTCTTCCTTTCATGACCACAAGTAAAAACCTAATGACTCACTGCAGCCGGGTGATGCATCCTTACACAAAACTCTGCACAACTAACACTTTTTAAAGAGCGAAATAGATCCTAGTATTGATATGATAATTTTAGAAGTCATTGCATTACATTTGATTTATAATAATGGAAGGCTTTGTGCCTTTTTAAAATGTTTACCATTTGTTCCTTCTAACCATGATTGCCATCATTCATTTTAAATGTAGTACCACACAGGGCAGCTCATGTCATTCCCGTCTCTGTGTGTTTGTTCTGTTCTGACTGTGCCGTTTTGATTTGAGTTAGGATTTTGTGATCAGTGCATGAGAATGACTGCTTGATTAGCAGGAAGGTTTACGAGAGCTGATCGGAAAAAAAACAAAACCCCAAAAAATAAACACATTCACATGTTCCATTTAACACTTTAAAAAAAGTGTCGTGTAGGTGTGAAGACAAATATATTCACCAGTAAGTTTTACATTTCAGAGACCCCAGAGGCAAAACAGACCTGATCGGTACATTCAGCGCAAATGAGAAAACAATGTCAGAAACACTACATGGCAATTAACGAATATACTCTAATAATATAATATGGTGAAGGCTAATCAAATCAGAATGATGGTCACAGGTGATGCATGGTGTGAGAAAATGTGCTGACTCACTCCTAGTTGCTGTATGAGTCTGAGAGATGAAGCAGGGAGCACAGTCTGCTGGTCAAAGACTGCATGTATGCACTGACACCACACACTATTACACACTATGACTTCATCTGCTAAACTACTTCCACAAAATTTGGGCACTTCCAACAATCCTCAAGTAAGGCCTTGATATGGTAAATATGGGTAAAATTGATCACCACATGCAATAATACAGTAAATTATATTATTTAAATAAAAATGGGGATATAGGAAACAATAAAAGAGAGTGGAAAACCTCTTTATTTCCAAATATCCTGTAATGTAATTATATATTCTATTTCATGATGTAGCAGGATTGTCACACCATTTATTTCTCTGATTGACGTGTTCCAGCAAACTTCAAAAGTCAGGAAAGTCAGTCAGTAGGAGAGTGGAGCTAAATTACCATCCACTCTAATTCCTTACAATTTGGAATCTGTATAATCAGCTCCTCTGTTCTTAAATCTGATAGAGTGTCCTTTTTGTTTGGAGCATGGAAGCATGCTGCACATACTTGTGTTTAGCTGCTCATGATCTGAGTCATAATACCAGAATTACAGCTTAAAGGCTTTATTCTTGAGGAAAAAAATGTAACGCAATGATGCTAAAGAGTCATTCTGTCAAGATCTCGGTTTGTAGCTCATCACAACCCGATGCACCATTACAGCCCCTGACATGGGTCAGAAATGCTGATTTCAACACTCGTGTCGTGCTAATGAGCGCAATCATAAAAGCTCAAATGTGCCTTTCTTAAGGTAAATGTAGTTTTTACTGAACAATTGTGAAGTTGTGATGACACAGGAAGGCTTGTTTTGATAGCTTAATGGAAATCACGTCTCTCTTTTTTAGAATACAGAATGCACTTTAAGGAAGAATAGCATGTAGCAAGTACTCATTTTATATTATTTGTTCTTCAGCACAATCAAAAAAAAGTATGTGAACCTTTTAACTGGTTACAACACAAACACACACACACACACGAATGATCAAAAAACAACTTCAGACAAGCCTTTCAGGTAGCTGCAGACCAGATATGCACACAGAGAACCGATGTCCAGAGACGGTCCTCAGAGAAGTACTCAGACACGCTCATTTTGTGCTTTAAAGCAAAATGTGAATGTGGTTTATTTTTCAGAAACATGCAGATAAAATTGAAAAATACTCATTTGCAAATTTTATCACTTGCAAATACATTTTTAATATTTTTGACCCATAAAAGTTACACAAAGAAGTACAAAAAATGCATGAATAAACAATGAAACAATCAAAAACAAATAATCAAAACTTAGCAAAGTCAACATTAAAGGGTTTGTGGCACAGGTAAAATTTTTCTGAATCTTTGTTAGTTCAAATCAGTTTTATTTATACAGCGCCAGATCACAACAACAGTTGCGTCAATGCGCTTTATACTGGAAGGTAAAGATCGTACAGCATTACAAAGAAAACTGAAAAAAGCACAACAATCTTTAATTTTCACTGTCATAATCAAAATTGTCATATATGCCCTGCTCAAGATGTACAGGTAGGCCATTTTCACATTTTATCTTCTTCTTCTTTCCTTTGAGTGCTAGAGACTTGTATTTACAAGGCTTCACACTTCTCATCTTACAGTCAATAACATCAAATTTGTGGGTGATGTATTCATTTTTTTTACCTTTACACAAAGCCTTAACCTTTTCTGCTTTCTGGTTGATAAACGTATTAATTCGCTTGCACTGATTAATGCCATTAACGTTTTTCATCATGTCATCACATTTATGAGAGCCATTTTCTGGAAGAATGTGTTTCTTTTTGAAATCATCGTAAGTTTGCGAGAGCACAGCAGCACAGAGCAGCAGCAGCAGCAAACAGGCACTCTGAACCCTCATGATTCCCTGGGGAAGAAAAACAGAGAATATTTAAACGAGTCTCTCCTCTGTACTGTTTTGGTTTCATTGATATAATTCAACAATCATAAAAAACCTCCTTAAAAACCTTAAGATCAAGATAAAAACATTTGTAGCAATGTGATCTGGAAAATGAACTTTGTGGTTATTTTTCTAAAAGCTTTTAGATTACAGGTACAATAAAACAATACTCACAGAAAATAATGTGTAAAATAATGAAAATAATACTCTGTATAGACTTACCCTACTCTTTCGACTGTTAGTGTTACATTAGAAACAACCACAATTTTGTTTGCCACACTTCTCAAAATTACCTTAGTTTTTGCTTTACTGACAGCAGACTTACCTTGACTTGTGAGTTGGTTGCTGGTTTGGGTACAAGGTGGTCGTCTGCAGCACCAGCTGGTAAAGATATCTTCAGTCAGTGAATTTCCCTGAATGTGGTGAATGGTTACAGTGAATTAATTCTGTGTCAAACTAGACACAAATCAATGGAGACATTTCAGATATTAAGCTTTAACAAGATTGACCTAATCACAGAAACCACATCATGTTTATCAGATATGCAAATTCACTGAGACTAGAATATGAGGGGTTCCTGTTGTTTTCCTGTCTTTATTGTCTGTTTGAGTAGATTCAAACAGATTAAAAGGAGTTTTATTTAGCATTTAGAGGATATTATTTCAAAGTGCATTTTATTAAATACATTTATTATAGTATCACAACAAAAGTATGGAAACCCGTTTAATGTCCCATAAATTTGGTGTGGTCTTCATTTTGACACAGAAATTTCACTTCAAAATCCTATGAACTTAAATAATGAGTCAAACACAACTTTTTCTTCATTTGCATTTTAAGATGATGAAACCCCAAAATCTGATGTGGATACTGATGTAGACGTGACCAAAGGGCCTAGACCGATTACTGCTGGCTTGGAGCTCTTTGAAGAACAAATACTGAAGAGTTTTCTGACAGACAGAACACCTGACACATACAGATGATGACACCTCTGACTGAATGGGAATAACTACCTGAGAGCCTCCAACTACAAGATTTACAACAATAACAACACAGTCATTTACTTTGAGTGTTTCAGTGTGTATATGTGCTACTGGTATCAGTATCAGAATACTGGTATCTGATGGCAAATCTAAAGCTGGTGTAGTTATTGAACTAGGTTTAACACTAAATTAGCAGGTATTTCAGTCCCAGTGCTCTGATTCCCATCATGGTGAAGAGAGGTTGTTTTAATTTGAACATGCAGAGGAATGTTAGACCCCCCCCCCCCCCCCCAAATAAATAAATAAATAAATGAATAAATAGAATAAATAAATAAGAAAATAAAAAATAATATCAGGATGCAAGGAGATTAAATGATGTTTAAGTAGGTCTAAAGATCTCCTTAAATTTTATTACACTTGAGCAAAAAGTTACACAAATGCAAACTTTTGTTAAAATCAAAATAGTTCACAGACTGACCTGTGTGCAGCTGAGGATCATCCGAAAAGAGAAAATTAGAAAGAGGAAAAATGAACCCCGATTTCTCTGTGTCAGCCCCTTTTATGCTACACAACTTGTACTACTGCCCTGGTTACCAGTCACACCAGCACACATAGCTTAGCAACCACATTTCCTGTCCACTTCATGTCTGTACTCTGAGCCCTTATGTGATATACACAAAAACCACACCAGCAGAGTCATAGCAATGTGGCTGCAAATGAAGGAAATGCACCTACTTTCTAGAACTACTTTCTTTCCAGCACGTACAAATATTTGTTTGTGTACTTTCCATTTTTTATGTCTATTTACAAAGACATGCTTGCTTTAATACTTCATCACATCCTTGTAAGTAACAAACAGTTACAGACACTTCAGCAGAACCACTAAACTGTATGCACATTTAAAAATAGTTAGAAAACAGAAAATAGAGAAGACATATTGTCATCTGCTTTTGCATTCAGACCTGACTTGTTGCCCAGTTTGGTTCAGGAGGAGAGAGGAGTGTAGTGGTGGCTAATTGTGGTGGCTGAGAGTTCAATTAACTAAATTAAACACTAAAGATACCAAAGAGAAAAGGATGAGCAATACCAGGGAAACTCTGTGCAATGATCTGTGAGTCAAATATGAAACAAATTCTATTCTCTTAGCATTGTAAAGGGGCAAGGCTAGCTCAGTAGGTGAAGTGGTGGCTCCATGATCGGGAGGTCGGAGGTCGAAACCACGGCTACCCCTGAGCAAGGTACCATCCCTACACACTGCTCAATGGACGCCCAATAGCTGCCCACTGCTTCACTGAGTGAATGGGTTAAATGCAGAGAGGAGTTTCCCCACGGTACATTATTATTATTATTATTATTAAAGCTATACATTATATCAGACAGCTATAGTTAGCACCCTGCTAATCCAATGTAAAAGCAAATCAAAGCTGAAAGTCAGATCATAGTGTTGTACATTAAATTGAAAGCCTTCAAGTAATGATAGTGTTACACTGTCAGTTACCACCATCGTGGGCATCTCTGAGAGTTTATGAACAAAGAAACTGTGAATGCTAATAATCTACATACAGCATCTATGGATGTCACAGTCACAAACCCAGACGTCTACTAGAAAATACCTGAGTTGGTCAAGTAAGTTATATTGTTTAAATTGTCACTTTTAACTTTTAAACCAAGGTTTTAAGAGCTCTCATTGTTATCAAGTATTTCCAGATGCAGCTTCTTCATTGAATGGCAGGAGCGCCCTCTGCCGTTTGCATAGAGAAGAGAAAAAGTTCACAGCAACTGGCATTCCCAGGCTGTCTCCCTCTCCCACTCAAGGTTTATGTTGAAATGGTAAAAAGGCAAGGGCTAACTTGACAGAATACAGAATACAGTGAGAACAGAAAAATATTTCTTTATTGACAAAAGAAGAGATGCAATTGTTATTGCTAGATCAAGACTTGGCTACTGTTGGCTCTGATAGGGAAACACCGAGATGGCAAATGTTAATGTGGGAGCATGAAAGTCAAGGAACATCCTAACTGAGTGAGTCAATCAACTACAGCAGCTGTCTTTAATATGCACACACTTACAAAAACTTACACTTACAAAAACAAAGAAATTCTTGCTTAATTGGAAGACAGTGTCTTTTTACACAGTGTGTCTTTTGTCCTGTCTTCCCTCCCTCACCCCCAGTCGATGGCTTCCCCGTTCTAGGCCTGATTCTGCCGGAGGTTTCTTCCTGTTAAAAGAGAGTTTTCCCTTCCCGCTGTCGCCAAGTGCTTTCACACAGTGAGTCGTCTGATTGTTGGGTTTTTTCCTCTGTGTTATTGTAGGGTGTTTGGGATTTGTCTCCCTCTGTTGGTCAATAAGATCTTGTGCACTTGCAAATAACTGTTGTAATATAAGACCCTACTAGACTGGATGTCCTATATGTTTAAGTACAATTGTGCATTGAACTGTACTATATGCATTATTATTTTTATTTTTTTTTACTTTTGCACTTGGTAGTAATAATTTGTCATCTTACTTGCTACTAGTCACAGCCTCTTGTGTTTTAGTTTTCTTTACATACCACCAATTCACAACCATGGTTACATCAAGGTGCTTTATACTGTAAAGAATCAACAATATTACAGAGAAAACCCCCAAAGATGATGATCAGATGTCTCCCTGTGAGAAGCTCTAGGTGATAGTGGGAAGGAAAAACTCATCATGTGAAGCCCACCAAAGCATAGCCTTTTGCAGCATAATTAAGAAAGGGTTCAGGGTCACCTGATCTGACACTAACTATAAGCTTTATGAAAAAGGACAACTGAAAAAAGACAAAGTGCTTAAACAAACACCACACACATAATCAGGATTTCTTTGCGTCTTTAGTTAACACACCATTAAACATTCACAGGGTTTACCTCAGATTTTATAGATGACCACCAACACCTTCAAACAAACCTTTCTGGTAGCTTCAGATCAGACATGCACAGCGTTCAAAAGGACAAATGTGTAGAGATGCTTACTTTAGTTTATTCATGATGTGGGTGTCACCATCTTCCCCATAGGAAAGCAGCTTCAGTTAATAATTTCATGAGTTTCATCCATAAGACATCAGATAAACATTAGAATTAGTGATGTGTCGGTCGCAAACGAAACAGCTCTTAGAGCCGCTTCTTTGAAGTGCACGACGCGAGCTGGCTCCTTATTGGGAGCCGTGGGTTTTTTTTTTCTTTCTCTCACCCTCTCTCTCGCACTTTTTTTCCGCTTCACTCTGCACGCGAGCCTTGTGCTTTGCGCTGGGAAGAGGGGGGAGGGGAAAGTGTCTCGCAGTAGCACAGGAACAGAGCAGGAGGGAAAGACAGAGAAAGAGAGCCAGGGACAACAACATCACATTAGAAAGGTATAGTAATCATCCACAACTATTTTCAGTTGCGGATGATAAAGGATTCAGAAAGTTTATTCATGCAGGCCCAAATGACAGAGAATGTGCATCTTCTTTTTGTTTTCACATTTTTTCATATTTATATTTAATTGTGTTGTGGTTTGCAGTGTTTTGTGTTGTTTCACTTTAAATTTGTTTAAAAGGAAAAAGCTGAAAATTTAAATAGTTAAAAGTTGAAATGTAAATAGTTGGTTTTTGTATTATATGATTTATTTATTACATTTTATGTGGAGTGAATAAATAAAAGTATATTTACGGTGGCCCCTAGAGACAAAGCACGTACAAACTCCAAAACACGTCCAAAACACAACAGAAGTGCTCCAGGATGCTAGGGGCAGTGTTGAGCTTTTGTTACAAGCCAGGAAGTACCAACGACCGGATTTGGTGTGTGGTAGTAACAGGTAAATGAACATTTTTTTTAATTATTTGAATATATATGAGTGCTTGTGTAAAATGTTCTTACTTTCATCTTCTGTAACAGTTATTATGATGGAGGCCAAGTTAAAAAGTCAGTTTCTAATCAAGAATGTTGTTTACAGCTATGACACCCTGAACACATTCAACCTCATGCTCTCTGAAGCTAAGGAGCATTGGGCCTGGGTGGCACTTGGATGGGTTGGCAGGGTGCTGCAAAGACTTCAGTTAAATCCTAAATACAAGAAAAAGACCCAGCATAACCAGGGAACATGCTGCTGTGTGACCTCTGAGAATTAGCAACATGATGAGTCTCCTTATAAAAAAACAGACAAAAAAGAAACTATCAGGAGATCTTGTGAAGGCAACAAGGGAACAGTAGCACTATATGCAAAATAAGTTTGAAGACATTAAATAATATCCTTGTCATCCATATATGAATACACCTGTGGATGCATCTGTTATTAAAATAAACTCATGTTACTGTCGTGAACCCTCTTGTTATGGCCTGTCTAGGGGTGGCCAGACCACAACATAAGGGTGATCCATCCTCATCAGACCCCAAGAAGCTATATCACACAACTGGAAAAGTTTGATAATGATTTATTTACAATGAGTTGTTTTGTAAGATTATTTGACACAAAGGAAGGAGCTGATTATAACTTCGGGTGCACCCAATGCCAAAACAACAAAAAAAGGAGCCTATCTCAAGGATTTAACAAACTTACCTACTCTAAAAAATTTAACCAAATGACAGCAACCTGCCTCCCTAACTAAGAAAAACATGAGAAAGCGATAATCAAACAAAAAGGCAGTCCACCCCTACTTCTGTATAAGACGAACAGCAGTGGGCAAGTAACAAAAGGTCTGCTGGTTGAGATGAGCTGAGGATGAATGACTGGCTGTCCATGGCGGTGTCAGCATATAAGTCGTCTCCAGCTGGTTAGCCAATCCATATGGTCCGTCCCCTGGATCCACCAATCACGGAGCGGCACCTGCACACTTAGATTGCATATTAGACAACATTACGACAGTAGTCATAACACCTCTGTTGCACATTTAAAAAATGGGAACTTTTATTGTATTCTCCAAATAATGATGGAAAACTGATATGTGAAATGACAGCATCTACTGAAAAAGCATGTGAACAAAATACACTGGAGGAAAACAACACACGTAATCAGGAATTTCTGTGTCTTTATTGAACACAACATAAGCATTACTAGTATGGTGAAAAATACAAGGGGACTTCATAAATAAATAATCAATCAGCAGCTTCTAACAAGACTTTCTGGTAGCTGCAGACATGCACAGCTTCAGGAGGATCAACAGGTGGACCTTAGAGAAGCAAGTGTTTGTGGCACTGGCAAAGCTAAGCTAATATTAAATGTAACAATGTCAATGTTTAGATCCATTTATTACACATGATTTTATATGGAATCTTTGATCAATCTGGTTGCATTTGATAACATTTGTAATTAAAAGTATAATTGTAATTACAATAACATTTTCTGTATATTTTTTAAAAGGTAACTCCATTAACATTAAGACTCATAACAACTTTTTATCTGTTAAGATCTGGCTGATCTTTTCTTAACTCTTAAATGCAGTTATAATCAGAGGCGGAGCCAGACATTTTATACACCCGGGGCTTAGCCCTAAAGGGTAGTGTGCATGTGGGATTTGGGGGGGGGGGGGGGGGGGGGGGGTGAATGAGAGATTTATTAGGCTGTGCTTTCAGTTTTTTCAAAAAAGAATAGCTTCATATAGGAAAAAATATATATCACATATGCAGGTCATCTTAAACTCTTTTTTTTAGTTAAGCAGCAAGGCAGAACAAAATCAGGGCTGTATCAAGACACAGGGACTAAACCCCAATTCAACCAGACCCAGAACTGATCGGGAATTAAAACAGGGATATTTTAGGACTTAACCAAGACAGAACCAGAATCAAGACACTCAAAATCATCATAGACCTGCACTACACTTATTTTTTAATTCTACCAAAGTACACTATTTAGATTCAGAAAAGTTTATATAATTATTTAGCCTTGTTGTGCAAACAAGCCTGCATAACTTAATAAATATATAATTTGAAAAATAACAAACCTAAAAAGATATACTAGGTACTAGATACATGTTCTGATGAGTTTTGGCAAACAACCATTTGACTAACATGTGTGTCTCACCTGCTCTTGTTCCCTCTCTGTTCTGTCCTCATTCTCCTTTCCATCTCCCTCTCTGTTCCTCTCTCTCTCTCTCTGTTCCTCTCTCTCCCTCTCTGCTCCTCTCTCTCCCTCTCTGCTCCTCTCTCTCCCTCTCTGTTCCTCTCTCTCCCTCTTTGTGCTGACAATCAAGCCAAACACCAACATCATCAAATATACAGTGGAAACCAGATATTTACATACTCTTCAGATAAAAACACAAACACTTTTTTAATTGTAACATCAAATCAGACTAAATGTTTATTTTTTTAGATTGATAAATATAAAAAACACATTTGTTAAATTTCAGAGTAAAGAGAGAAATCGTTTGTATTTCTTAATTGTAAATGGCACCAAATTGTATTCAAAACTGAGCCACACTTATGGAGGTCCACAATTCTTTTCCTGGTGTTTTGGTTGATATCTCTTGATTTTCCCATGTCAAAGAAACAGGCTCTGTGTTTTGCCTTATATGCATCCACAGGTGTGCCACCAATTTACTCACATGGACTCTACTAACCTATCAGAAGCTTCTTCAGCTCAGAATGGAATTGTCTGGAGTTTTCTTATTAATTAACAATAAACTGAATGTATATGTACTCCTAAATTTGATGAAAGTGATAAAAAATAGACAGCTCTGTCTCTCTTTATTCTGACATTTAACTAATTCAAAAGATATTTCAATATTTATTTATCCAAAACAAAACAAGTTTACTCTAAATTGATGTTGTACAGTTAAAAAAAATGTTCTTGTGTTTTCCATAAAGTGTATGTAAATATCTGGTTTAAACTGTGAATATACTGCTGTGTATTGAAATTCCTCTTGTTTTGCATAGAAATATACTGAACAACATACAAAGCATAATATATAAAATAACATT